>NW_022156955.1:0-3454 GCF_004353045.1 Thyridium curvatum
GGGGGGGGGGGGTGGGGGGGGAGGGAGGGAGCAAGGAGTTCACCTTGCGGTGGTAGTTGCTACATACCCGTGAATAGACAGATGAGTATGAACCAAGGGGAGGCGATCTGCTCCAGGGCCGTGCTGTGGTGCATGACGCCCCAGACGCCCGAGATCTCGTTCTTGCGCTCCTGCTGCGCGGCCCGCTTGTCGCCCGTGGCGGACCCGAGCACCTCCTCGAGGTTCGCCGCCAGCTCGTCCCGGTGGTTCCTCTCCTCCTCCTGCAGCAGGGCCGTCGTCTCGTCCACCTGGTCCTCGGGCAGCCGCGCGGGCAGCGGCTCCTCCGCCTCCTCGATCATGCCGCCGACCGTCTTGTACGACTGCTTCGGCATGACGGCGACCTGGAGGAGGAGGATCACGAGGGGCACGACCAGGTAGGCGATGAAGAACCTGTCGTGGCCGAACCTGCCGCCCGTGTGCTCGAAGACGAGGCGGTAGACGAGGAACAGGGCGCTCGAGGCGTCGAAGGCGCCCGTCAGGAGGGCCAGGATGAGGCCCGAGTGCCGCGGGAAGGCGTTGGACAGCTGGAAGGACGAGATGTAGGTGAAGGGCCCGCCGAGGGCGAGGAGCAGGTAGCCGGCCAGCAGCGCGTCGAAGGGGAGGAGCCCCCGCTGCGCCGCCATGAGCAGGGACCCGGCCGTCAGGAACAGCGCGGCCAGGACGCCGCAGACGCGCGGGCCGAAGTGGTCCAGGATGGCGCCGACGGGCAGGGCGGCGACGTTGGTGCCCACGGCGGCGACGGTGAACATGAGGTTCAGGTGGATCTCGCGGCAGGTGTCCTCGTCGACGAGGCCGTCGCCCCCGGAGCACACGCCGCGGTAGGCGCCCTCCTTCTTGAGGACGGGCTTGATCGCCGCGTACCCGAAGACGATGCCGGCGGCGAAGAGGCAGTAGAACACGGCCGCGCCGACTTGGACTGTAGTATAGCGTACGGTTAGTGGGGGAGGGGGTTACTACTTCTTTCAAGTTGGTTGGAGCCCTCAACTTACGGATCCTCTTCCACTTGGGCACGGCAAAGGCGTCAACGGCCTGGACATTGTCCGCCCTCTCGGCCGGGGGGTCCCAGTCGTCCGGGAACGGGTTGAAGCTGAGCTTGTTGGCGCGCACCGAGACGTCGGAGCCTCGCCTCGTCCTCTGCTCGCTCGGGACGAAGTGGAAGGACTCGATGGATGCCACGCGGTTCAGAGACATGACGTAGAGCGGCGGCCGTGGCAGGCGCTGAAGAATGTGTGAAGGATAAGATTCTCACAGACTAGTGCTGTTGGCCTCGGAGCTGTATGCACAGAGGCAACCAACGTGCACTTACACGGATATGGGCACTTGAATGGCTACTGAGTGGCCTTGAAGGTTTAGTGACACAGATACAGAAATTTCAAGCTCTTTTCCATAAGATTCTCCAGAGAAACTGTCAATCAATGGCTAGGCGTCGTGCCCGGTTCACAGCGGGCGTGGTGGGGCGGCGAGTCGAGGCGACGTCAGTGGAGCTGATAACTCTCAATGGAGCCGCCTTGATCGAGGTTGATGATAAGAGAAGGTTCGAGATGATCATGCAGACGATAAGCCAGAGAGCTCGGCACTTCCTCGAGCTGAGGATTCACCGCGGTCAAGAACACAAAGAGCATTAGATTGCGGAGATTGTGTCAACAAGTGGAACAGAAGTGGTGATGCGCACCGGGAGAGCGATGGCGGAGTATATGCAGCAACTCAACCCCGAGCGGAGAAAAGCTCCGTTTAGTTAAGTATGTAGATTACATGGAGAATCTGAGTGAGTCGCAGTTAGGTACACCTTCTGGGGATCAAGCAGGCAGCATCGAGAGCTTGAAAAGGGCTGCGACCTCGGGAGCACGTCTGACCCCCGATTGGAGGACAATAGCTGCCAAGACGGACAACTTGCCATGGCATTTTGAAATGCTCAGGCGAAGAGGGGACAAAATGCTAGCAAAGACAGCAGACATATACCGAGCATCGGCAGCGTGCAGCAAAGATGAGATCTCTGTGTAATGATGGTTAGTCGTCGAAGCTGCAAATGGTGATGCAATGCGACAGCGGTCGTGGGGGGCCACCTGACCCCAAAACGCCCCGAAAGTGGTGGTGGTCGCCGCGGTAAGAAGCTCGAGGCCTGGGGCTTCTGTAGGGCCGCCCATGACCCCGCCTTGCCCGCCTGCCACCGCCCAAAGGATCCGTGAATGCAAGGCTAAGACAAGCTTACAGTAGCTCCCGATCCGGCGTGATGAAGACCGACTGGCTGGTGTTGACAATGTCTTTCGATTGCCGTGAACTTATTTCCTATTTTGTGATTAGGAGCGAATCAGAGTCGCTTTCTGGAGAGGACGCTTGCGAATGCAGACGGGAGTCAGCAGGAGGCTTAGTTATCCAAGGAGGTGCCTCTCTGCTGCTCTCGGACTGCCAGGACGGATATCATCTCCGCTAATATGCACAAAAGCAGTCGGCTCGCCTCGATGATAACGCGAGATGCTCTCATGCAGACGGCATCTTACCCGGCAGATATGGAGAGCACACAAGGCATGCCCCTATGCCAGCATTGTGTGCCTATGCCCCGTCTGTGCGACATGAGCCATGGCGGCGCGTACGTATAGCTGTACCGCACTCGTCGACATCACTGATGTCCGCGCCCTGTTGGTTGCGACCGTGTAGCCGCCGAGACTGCGGCGCGCACGCAGAGTCTTGGCTGGAAGGACTCACCGCCCAGAAGATCAAGACCAATGGGCTCTGGGCTGACGCGGAAAACGACTCATTTGAGTTGAGCACATCGAGCCTCCCCATCAGTCTTGAGAGGCCGTACGCACAGAAGCGCAGGACTGGCTCGCTCCACGTTTGCGCGGCCTGCCCAAGCGGACTCCGTGGAATCCTGCGGCTCTGGGATGCCGGGACATCGTCCTGGAAGATGGCCATGCACAGATGGATGGATCCCTCTTCTTTACGAAGCAAATTACCTCGTCCACCGGTGTCTTCCGCTGGGCGCTTGCACGGGCTTGTCGTCGTCCTCGTTGTCGAGTTTGCCTCTTTCCCATTCGCCCGCTGGTGAGGAATGATGGCCATCTTAAGCGCCCAGGTCCCTCTGCCAATCACCGGGCCCTCCCGCGATGGCAACCCTTGCAGCGGTCCATGGGTCGCCCCATACCAAGCGACAGGGAAGAGGCCGCCAGGCCCCGGGCTAGCCACGCCAGCTTGGACCAGCTTCCCGCAGCGAGTCTCAGGCCCAAAGATGCCGTTTGGCCCCAGGGCCCTCGCTAGCACATGTCTTAGCTGGCTGCCAACCTGATGCTGGCGCCCAATTTGTCGCCCACTTTCATGATCCCCGCCAAAAGCGTTGATACCCTGGCATCCTGGCACAGCATCCCCCCCCCCCCCCCCCCCCCCCCCCCCCCCCCCCCCCCCCCCCCCCCCCCCCCCC
>NW_022156956.1:0-3091 GCF_004353045.1 Thyridium curvatum
GACTTAGTCTTCTATAAGACTATTATTAAATATATCCTTAAAGTTTAGTAGAGGAAGATCCTCCTATATTTATTCTTCTTCTTCTAATTAATCTAATATAATACCTAGAGTAGTTAGAATATCAACTAGATTAACTAGAACTTCTAGAAGCTTATTAATAAGCTATTATATTATATAGAAGGTCTTAATAGCCTCTTTAATTCACTTTTACTACTAATTATCTATAAGATTAAATAAGAAGATCTCTATAATAAGTATATATATAATATTATTAATCTTAAATAACTAAGATATATAGGCTAAAGTCTCCTCCTTTAGTAGAAGATCTATAAATATTTATCTATTAATAGTAAGGTTATTTAATGGTTTCTAGAGATTATAAATATAGTAATAGAGATCTAATAGCTTCTTAACTATAAGAATATCTAAGTAATTATAGGTTAGTGTCTTTATAATCTATTAGCAATTAGAAAGAGTGCTCTAAAGATTAATACTTAGATAAAATCTAATAGATTTTATAATAAACTTATTCTATTACTTAGTTCTTAACCTAATAAGTAAGGCTTATATCTTTATATATAGCTCTAGATTAACATCCTTTATCTTCTTAGGCTTTCTAGTAAGATACTTAACAACTTATTTAATAGTATTAATATAATAAGCACTATCTTAATACTCCCTCTAGAAGTTATCTATAAAGGCCTGCTAGAAGTTATTAGAATTAAGATCTTCCTACTTATTAGTATCTTTAAGCTTATAGACCTTATAGTTATTAATATCTTTATTAATATTCTAGATCTTATCCTACTTATAGATTAATTATTAGATCATCTATTAAGAGTACTGATTTAATATTAATATATTTACCTCTAACTTAAGAAGGATGTTATTAATCTTCTGTATAATTATAACCTCAGGCTTAAAAGCCTTTAGCTATTAGATGCTAGTTATCTTATATTATAGCTTACTCTTCTTATTATACCTCTAATAGTAAAGAGTAAAGGTAAGAAAGGCTGAATTCTAGTTATTAATATAATAATTAAGTTAGGTCTCTATATACTTAGAATGATTCTTAGAGAGTACCTTCTATTAAGGCTCTATTATATTTAAGCTGATAGTTAAGAACTTTAAGATATAGTAGAAGGCAGCTACTATAGTATAAGGTATATTTACCTCTATAGTATCAACCTTCTATATAGGATTAATATCAATCTATCTAAGTAATAATAAATCATCCTTAGTAATCTTCTTCAACTTAGCTATAATAGCAGGCTTAGTTTTTAAGTTCTTAATAATAGAGTAGACTTCCTAAGACTAGGCATTAGACTTACTATAGTAATACTTCTTTATATAAAGCTTACTATAAGACTAGTAAATTTTAGCTACTATTAAAGAGTTAGTCTTTATATATAGAGAAGAGAGAGAGTTCTATAGTTAACCCTATAGGATTAAAGTAAATCTAATCCTATAGGGTTAACTATAGATAACTAAGAATTAATCTAGCTTAAGATCTATAGTTAACCCTATAGGGTTAAATAGATTTCAATCTTATAGGGTTAACTATAGATAATTAAGGGTTAATCTAGCCTAAGATCTATAATTAACCCTATAGGGTTAGATTCACTTTAACCCTATAGGGTTAATAGAAGGCTACTTATATTATATATTAATCTAGGTTAAAAGAGCTAGTACATCCTAAAATTTAAGCATTCCTACTAGAACTCTCTTAGATTTAATTTTAGCTATAATATAGAACAAGATATTAAGGCTAGAGAGGCCTAGGCTCTTAATAAAGAGAATATTAGCAGCCTGCTTATAACTAGATATAGTAGTAGGATTATTATATATTAGATCAATAGCTTCCTAGTTAAAATTTACATACTTTAGTACCAGCTTACTAATTACTACTAATATATCTCTAAAATAGAAAGAGTCTTAACCTAGGTTAAAGGAGGCATCAATCTTATTCTAATAGGCTTTTATAGATAATAGAACTATTATTACTTTTAAGATATTTAGCTTTAGCTTCTTAATAGTACCCTTAGCAGAACTTTATATCTTATACTTATGACTAATTAGAGAGATAGATTTAAAGAATAAAGTAGAGGTGGTTTATATAGTAGGTAATATCTTAGCTAAAATAGATATACTAGTAGTTCTAGATACTGATACTAATACTAATATCTTATCTACTATATTTTTATCCTTTTAGCCACCTCTAGGCCTTATTATAACACCTAATAGTAACCCTATAGGGTTAAGCTAATAGAAAAAATAGGCAGCCTCCTCTTAACCTAATAAGATTAGATAGGTACTAAAAGATAAGAAAAAGATAGATAGATTATAAGAAAATAATAAGAGAGAAAGATAATAAAATATACTAACTAAAATATATACTAGAGCTATAAGAAGAGGCAAGTTAGCTATAAGCTATACCCTAGAAGAAAATAATAAGAGTAGTCCTACTAATATAAAATAGAGGATTTAAGGGTGATTTTTAATGTTTTCTAGTAAAAAAAACACTAAAATAGGTATGAAAAAAGCTGCTTAATAGCCTATTAAATATTATTACTAAAGATATACTCTAGATACTTATATAGCAAGGCTACTATTATAATAGACAGGCTAGTAGTATGATTTAATAAGTAGAGAAGATCTACTTACCTAGATAATAGTAGTTATAGTAATAGTAATAATAGAGATAGATAGGTTTAAGAGAGAGAGAAAAGAATTAAAGATAGGGGCCTAAATAGATTTAAATAACAGTAAATATAGCCTATATATATAGACAGCTATTCCTATTATTATTATTTATTATTAATTAATAGCTATATTAAAATAAAAATAAATTAGATCTAAGAAGAAAGATAGGCTAGAAGTAAGGGTGAATATAATAAGAAAGTAAGGATAAAATAGTATAATAGATATAATAGGAAAGTAAGGATGAATTAATATAATAAATTTTAGCTAGCCCTATAGAGTTAACTAGAGTAGCTAGGCTAGATAGATTTAGCACTAGAATAAAGCTAGAAAAGGTCATCTAACCCTATAGGATTAACTATAGACAATCTTCTTTTAGCATACTATAGAC
>NW_022156957.1:0-3016 GCF_004353045.1 Thyridium curvatum
AAACCAATTCGGTTCTACCCCCTGCTTGTCAATTCGGTTCTACCCCCTGTAATCATAGCGCCGTTTTATTTTGTATGGGGTTTCAATTCGGGTCTAAGAAGAACCGAATTACAGTTTGTTGTGAGGCAATATAAATAACAAACTCTTACTGCCGTCTGTGCCTATGATCTATACAATCAGCGTCATGCTGTAGAATATCGCCCTGATGACCTGCTTCTAGCACCCCCTAAACCACATGCCCTTACCTATCATCTACTCTAACTGGCCCTATATATTCATTATCTATAACCTTTTAAACCGCCTGACCCTAGCCCTCTCTACACTATCCTCCTATATATCTCTCTTCCTCTTTACTATCTTATCCCTCTAACAATATATGTCTTAATAGGTATCCCTGTTTATATCTAGTCAGGAACTTCTGTCTATATACCTAGTGGCTGGACTGCCCTCTAGATATTGGTGAATATCCTTAGTCATATCTCCTATTATGGTCTTCTCCCTATTAGCATCTAGTCAGGAATCTATAACTAGAACCCCCTCTGTCCTAACTGTCCCTTCTTCCTAACCTCCTTCTATCACTCTTAGGCTATCCTCTTTCCCCCCCCCCCCTCCTCCTCCTCCTCCTATCTCCCTCTTAGTCAACCCTAAAAACTGGTGTTATTGCCTACTGACTGCCTGGAACTTATTATATATTCCTACTATACTAAATATACTCTATCTTATATCTAACCCTATAAATTATAACTAACCTAATATTCTATTCTTATAATTCCTTTTACTATTATAAAATAAATATAGGAAATAAATATAAATTATAAATATAAATTATTACTAATCTAATATTCTATTTTATTTATAAATAAAAAACTCTCTATTATTTATTATATATATATACTATATATAAAACCATATAACCCTAAAAATCTTTATCTCTCTATTCTTTTTCATCTTTAGGCGTTATTATCCTTTCTACCTATCTCCTCTATCTTTATCTTCTTACCCTCTTTCTAACTATTATTTATCTACTAAATCTTCCTCCTATCTATACTATTATTTAGTATATCTAACTGCTCTATATACTGCTCCTAAACCGTCCTCCTCACTCAATCAACTCCCCTAACCACTCATACACCCGACCTACCTACTTCTTATCCTCTATATCTACCTCTCCTATCTCTATTATCTCTCCTACCCTGTTGATCTATAGCTTACCTAACCGTATCACCTGCCTGATAAATAACTATACTAACAACCTATTATACTGATATAAACCCCCCCTTACCTACTAGAATAACCTACTGTCTTTACTTACTGCTACTTACTACTAATATAATACCTGCAGGATCCTATAATAGTAACACCCTAAAAACTATATGAATTACTTCTTTATAAACATCTCCTCCTCTATTATCTTAATGCCTTATACTACCTATTCCTATATCTCTAACTCTCTTTCTAGACACTCCTCTAACTTATGATCAGTTGTATTTTAACCCTATATTTTATAAACCATATAACACCCTTCCTACTTAGCTAATATATCCTTAAACACCTATATCTCATATACCTCTATTATAACCTATCTTATCCTATCTGTCTGTGCCTATTAGCCCTTCTGCTGGCTGTGCTAATAACACCTCTCTACTAACCCTATACTCTCCTTACCGTCTGTCTTATCTACCTACTCCTATTAGGCTTATTGCTGCCATGCCTATAAATGCTGCTGGTATATATCATATGCCTCCTTATCCTCTGTATAACTAATCCAGTCTATATATCTATCTATCTCTTAGTCTAAAATATCCTATCTATAATGCTCTCCTACTATATACTTAATTATATCCTCATCCTACCTATATGCCTGCTATTCTTCTTCTCTACCCTATTGTTATCCCTATTGTCCCTATTGTCTCTATTACTACTATTCTTACTGCTTGTCTAACTATAACTACTGTATGACTACTACTGACATACTCTTCTGCCTGCTATACCTACTGTACCTACTCTTCTGTATGAAATCCTCTAACTATCTTAGCATTCTTATATAGACTACCAACCTAATATTTAGCTTATTGATCCCTAACCCTAATATGTTTGTCATTATGATCTACCCTAACAGGCTGCCTATACTCTGCCGCTATATCTATATCTATTAGGCCTTCTTCTCTATGTTTCCTACCCCTTGCTAATATGCTATACATCCTAATGCTACTACAATCCTCTCTACCTATATAATCATCCTGCTATATACTATCATCTTCCCTTACCTCTATTTATCTATCTACTACCTGACTACCTTATATACCTACTTCTTAACCGCCTTGTCTATCTTACCTACTTCCTCCTCCTCTATATTCACCCTACCTAGCGCCACCCTCCTCTTACGGCTTATATTTATTGTCCCTACTTAGGACTATACCCTTATATCTGCCTCTAGGCCCTCCTAGATGATATTAATGCTATACTTAATGTTATGATGTATTATTATCTCCTAGAATATGTACAACCACTTATATCAGAACCCTAACTTAGCTGCTAATGCCTGCTCCTGCCCTAGCTTTAATATTGCTGTTAAATATATAACTAGCAATCTAATGTCCTGTAAAATGCTACCTAACCATACTATCTATAGCCAGAATGTCTTAGTGTGTTGTAATAATATATAGCACTTATCTACCACCACCTAGTCCAACCAGTGCTAGCTATACATCTACTTGATGAACTCTTAGAACCTCTGGCCTATAGCCGACTTAGGTGTTATAAATATCAATACCGCCGCCTGCTGCAGTCCTTAGCTCTTCTATACATACATATCGATCCTATGCTGCTAGTATCAATCTACTATATCATCCTATAATACTACTAATAATATTACTATGACTGTCACCCTATGTTACAGAATCAGCCGCCGCTACCGCGGGACACTGCCCCAAGGGCGGTCAGCACGATAAGATAGGCAGAAACGCACGGACCGCTGGATCACCCTGGAGTACGGTGATCCATCGTGAGGGATCAC
>NW_022156958.1:0-3000 GCF_004353045.1 Thyridium curvatum
GCTGATATCCCTAATTAACTTGATTGTTATTAATACTATATAGATCTATATTTTCACAGTTCTTAAGCCAGTCCTCTATTACTATTGCTATAACAGAGACATTAGTTAATAACAACTTTTAAGTAGGGATTATATTCCTTAAGGCAAAATTCTTATCATCAATATATCATAGCTAAGTGTCCAGCTAAGTTAATACTATAGGTATATTGATAAGCACCTATAAATATAGATGGATTATAAGGTAGATTTATATAAGCTGCTACTTTATATTGTCCATTCTAAAATCTTAAGTGTCTTACATAACCTCTATTATATGGTTATAGATACTCTTTGCCATTAAGGTGTCTATTATTATATACTTAAGAGTGCTTAGCTTTTAAAGAGCTTCTCCCTTTATACATATAAATCTCTAGATAAGATACTTTTTCCAATTTACCAATAATGACTTCACATCCAACCTCTAAAGGTCGTCAAGTTCTAACATAAACCATTTAAGGGCATCTCCTTAAAGGTAAGATGATAGATTTTAATAGACAACCTCTTCTGATCATATTTCAGCATAATTAATAAAAGAGCTTATAAATAAATAGATGTCATAGAAGTATATATCTTTTCTACTTTAGACAATATCACCTATACTATATTTACTTAGCAGGCCTAGATTAAAATAGCCAACATCTATAGCATTAAATCTTTATACAATATTTACTTCTGCTACTTAAACAATAACTAAAGCTTATGCCTAAGCAGCTATATTAATATATATTAACACCTCTACAACAGCTTTAGCCACAATTATAATAAGGTTGTTATTCAATACTAACTGGTCCTTATTTAATAGGATGCCATCACTATCAACTAAATTCTATACAGTTAAGCTATCAGCCATAGTATCTCATACTAAAAGAAGGTCCAACTCTAATGCCAATATATAATTAGTATAGAGGTTTAGTAATAGAAAAGAGCTAGGTAGGGCAGATAGCTTTAGACAGAGGCATTCAGGCTGCTTCTCTTATTATTAAGATATAAGGGTTTCAGAGGATATAAGAGAAGGGGCAGGTTCCTCAGTATATATAAGATTTTCTGCTTATAGCTAACCTTAGTTAAGAGTCAGGCCTAAAGATAAAGGTTGGCAGCCAGTCTAGCATGATGATAAAGGTTCAGCAGACATACAGGCTTACCGGCTAGTATATAGGGCTTTAGAAAGTTTGTATACAGCCTAAGAGTTCTCACTTTATCTAGGTCATTCAACTATAGTCGTTAATATCAATATACAGTCATCTAGTTCTATAGGTGTACCTGCCTTAGTTTAAACAGGATTTCAAGCAGATTGCTGGTGTTATAAGTTAAGTAACAGGATTAATTCTTCTTAATATCTATAGAGATATACAATCACTTATTTCAGGTTATATATAAATAGATAGTCGTTAACAACCTATTAGGGATCATATAACAGATCTTCCTCAGCTACTGATTATTATATTATCTTAGGGACACTAGCATAATATCTTATAACAAGCTAAAGGAGGTCTAGCTTCTTCTATACACATTTCATATAGGGGACCAAGCGGTTTATATAAATAAAATTGTCAATTCATAGTAACAATTTGTCTGACATAAGTAGCTGTTGTTATTACTACTGCTATTATGTCTATTATCATCAAAAAACGATGACACTTGACGGTGTCTAAAGAGTGAGGATCTCTCAGGACAATATAGGAGGAGGAGGAAATTTTATAAGGAGAACAGAATAGAAGTAAAAGGAGGTTGATCTTCCTTGCTGGCTTACACCAGACAAGAACACTTCTTACTACCAATTTAATAGGCAAGGATGGGACTAGATGCAGTGGTATAAATGTGATTGGATTCCAACTACAACTAAAGGTTTGTATGCTAAGCTATATATAGATGATGATGACCTACAACTTCTAACAGTTGTTAACAGCTGCTATCAGCAGTCATCAATCTAGGTCTGTATGCAGCAGTGTACATCGACAAGCATGGCCATATGGCCTAACATAATATCTCTTATATAATAACTAAAGATAGTCTAATATACTTATTAATAGAATTCTACTTAAAGGCTTTAGTAGATTAAAGACTATTAAAGTCTAATAAAGTACTAACTATAATAAAAAGAGTACTTTATCTTACTTATATATATATAGTAGTAAAGAGACTATTAGAATATATAAATAAGATATATAAGAAGTAGTATAATAAAAAATATCTAGAAAAAGTATTTATAGTTAGAGAATAGATATTACTAAGTATATATAATATATAATAAAGATATCTAAGCTATAAGCTTATAGATAAGTATTTAGAATCCTTTAAGATTATAGAGATTATAAAGAATAGAGCTATAATATACTAATTAGTATTATTATAGTCTTATTAGATCTATAATATCTTTCTAGTCTCTATACTAAAAGTATACTACCTATATATAGATAGTACTATAAAGAAATATTATCTTATTAATATTAAAAATAATATCTATTAGGAAGTATTATAAATTCTAGAATATAGAGAACTTAAGTTAAAATAGTAATATTTAATCTATTAAAAGAGATTTAATAATAAAGATAACTTATAGAAGTTAAGAGAGTATATTAATAATAGACTCTTATTATAATAATATAAAGAATTACTAGAGAAAAGATAAAGATATAATATAAGAGATATATCTCTATAGGATATAAAATTAAATTATAGAAACTTTTTAAATAATCTTAAAAAGTTAAAATACTATATATATAGATATAATAAAGATAGATAGAGTAAGTAATAAGGCTAAAGCTAAAGAAGAACCCTAAGAAAAAGAAGATTAAAAATAAAGAAATAGTAAAGTTATAGCTATAATATAGTACTTATTATTATTATTATTATTATTATTATTATTATTATTATTATTATTATTATTATTATTATTATTATTATTATTATTATTATTATTATTATTATTATTATTATTATTATTATTATTATTATTATTAT
>NW_022156959.1:0-2655 GCF_004353045.1 Thyridium curvatum
GTCTTAGTCAATAGACTGACTAATTAAAGGGTGACTAAATTAATCTTAGTTAGTCAGACTAAGACTAAAGACTAAAGACTAATCTTACAACCCTAATTATTATATAATTAAGATTATATAATAAACTTATTATCTATCTAAAGAAGTTAAATAAGTTTATAATATAGTTATATATTATTATATAATTAAGAGTATATAATAAATTTATTATCTATTTAAAGAAATTAAATAAATTTAGAATATAATTATATATTATTATATAATTAAGAAAATATAATATTCTTATCTAAAAATTTAATATCTAGAAATTAAGATAATTCTTTAATCTTAAAACCTTCTAAGATTATATATAAAGAAATATTAAGAGATATCTTAAATAATAATAAGAAGATATATAAAAAGATAAGTATAAAGATAAATATCTTAATAGAACTTTAATAAAGATTTATTAGCCTAGAATTTTAAGATATTAATCTAATTCTTATATAAAATCTAATAAAGTAATATTTAATAATATACTTTATATAATTTATCTTAAAGATATCTTAGATAAATTATAATAATAATATTATTATTCTATTATATAATAATATATTCTAAAAATAGATAGAGAATATCTTTAAATAGATTTATTATATATTTAAATATAAGATATTATTCTTAATATAAAGATATAAGATAAATATTTAAGATAATTATAAAAAGAGTATAATTAACTAAATACTTATATCTTTAATATAAATAATTAGAGAGATATATAATCTACCTTTTTAATAAGACCTTAAGATATAAATAGAAGAAAGACTAAAAAGAATAATAAAGATTAAAAACCTAAGAGATTATATAGATACTTAATAAAATATTAAAAGTCTAGATATTAAAGACTATATAATAAGCCCTTTAAATATCTATAGACCTATTCTATATCCTATATAATAATCTTATACTTCTATATAAGAGATACTAAAACTATTATTAATAAGAACTCTAACTATTATATAAACTCTTCTATTAGATAGAAGATATATATAATTAATAGAGATCTTTCTATAGATCTATTATATAAAAGAATATAAATAGTTAGTCTTCTCTAGCTAAGAAATTATATATAATCTTCTATTAATATATAAAATTTAAAATAGATATATTAAGAGAGATAAAATTATAGTCTTTTAAAAGAGATAAAAGCCTATATAAAACTATATTAAAAGACTATATAATATCCTCTATAATAAGATATAATATTTTATTAGATTTTATAAGTAATTAAAAATTATTAAGAACTAATACTATATAATATTTCTAGATATTCTTATTAATTATATAGAAGAACTCTATCTTAATTATATTAATTTAAAGAGATATTAATATAATATCTATTAAATTATAAATAGCTACTTTAACTTAATTATTAGCTATAATAATTATTAGACTGACTAAATTATATTTATCTTTATATAGATAAAGTATAAGAACCCTAATAAATTATTATTAGAAGTCTTAGAGATATTATTAGATAAGCTCTAACTTATATAATAAGCTCTAAAAGAAGGCTATTAAGAAGAGATAGCTTTTTATATAACTATAATAAGAGCCTATAGAGAAGTTCTAGAACTAAAGATAGTACTACTCTAATAGAAGCTAATATATAAAGCCTTCTTTATAAATCTATATATATTACTTTAAGTTATAATAAATAGAAGTATATTAATATAATATTTAACTATTAGTTTATATAATATTAACTTTATTAACTAAAGATATAATTATATAAACTAAAGAAAACTATATCCTCTAGCTAAGACTTATTAATAATAATTATTATAAGAACTATTATATTATATAAAGAGATTATATCCTAATAAGAAGTACTTTATTTATAAGAAGGAAGAATACTAATTAATAAATTATAATTATATAGAATAAGATAGAGTTAAGATATAGTATCTTAATATAGATAATATAAAGAAATATAATTATATATAATAAGACTATAAAGTCTTTCTATAGAAGTATAAAAACTATAATCTAAATATAATTATATATAAGAAAGATAATAATAATATAGAGAAAGATCTTAATCTAAATAAAGCCTAAGAAGTAATATAGTTTCTAATAGATATAGCTTAGTTCTATTATATAATAAAGAAAGATATCTATATTATTATATAAACTATAGAGATAGATTAGTTTATATTAGATAATCTCTATATATAGTAATATTAAGAAGAGCTATAGAATATAGAAGCTATATAAGTCTTAATAATAAGAAAGATATAGACTATAATATATATATAAGAGTATCTAGATATAAAGATAGATTAGATACTTAGAAGTATCTAAATTAAATTTAAAGAAGATATTCTCTTATATATTATAAATATAATAAAGATTTAAAATCCTATTAGCTAAATTATTTATTATATTCTTAATATACTAACTCTATTTCTTCTTAGCCTATATAATACTAATAAATTAAAGATATATTTTAATAATATTAATAATATAATTATATAATAAGATAGAAAGATAATACTAATTATCTAGAAATAAAGATATCTATTCTTTAATATTAGCTATATAGAAGCTAGATTATACTTTATAGAAGTATAGCTATAATAACTATACTAAAGATTTAAATATCTATATATAGAG
>NW_022156960.1:0-2462 GCF_004353045.1 Thyridium curvatum
CGTGATCCCTCACGATGGATCACCGTACTCCAGGGTGATCCAGCGGTCCGTGCGTTTCTGCCTATCTTATCGTGCTGACCGCCCTTGGGGCAGTGTCCCGCGGTAGCGGCGGCTGATTCTGTAACATCTAGGAGAGGCGGTAGATATCTAAAAATAAGGTTGTTAAACTAAGTATAGGTCTATATCATATACTAGAGACCTTAAGGCATTATATAGTAGAAGTACATCTTATTAGAAGTAATAAAAACTGTCTTATATTTATTATCAGGCTTGATAGGGATTCTCTAATAACTATTCTTAGCATTAGATTTAGAGAAGACCTTAGGTCTCTCTATAATAAGAGTATTGATATCCTAGTCTATAGAGTAGACTAGGTACTAGGAATAAATCAATGCTAAGTTTACAGGCTGGAAATTATAAACCATCTAGAACTCCCTATTTAGTTTTAGGTGGAAGAGAGTCTGCACTGCCTATTTAGAATTACCAGAAAAGATTAAATTATTCTTCTACATCTCAGGACCTAGCTAGACCTACTAGTAGACTTATAGATAGCTCCACCTAATCTACTTCAGACAAAATAGTTCTATTCCTTTCTGAAGAGGCATTACATACTTAATAAGGTTCATTACTTTAAGGTCTTATAGTTTAGACATAAAGACATCTTTCTAAGTATAGTAGAGCAGCTTTATATAGTAGATTTTATCATCTATCTTAGCTGCCTGACCAATATAGATACCACTACCTTTAAACCATTTCTCTACTTATTCCTGGCTTGCTCTACTTATTTCTTAGTTTTATAGGTGATATAGTATTTTAAAGAGGTCCCTCTTATAATTTAGTTTTCCTACTAAAACTAGCCTACTACTATAAGTCGGCGACCTAGTGTTTGTATATTAAGGTATGCTGTTTAGAATACTGCTAACTTCTTAGACTTCTATATAGGGAGGATATATACAGTATGTCTGCTTATAATGTGCTCTTATGCCATGCCTTTTATAATACTCTTATATCTAGCTAATCTATAATAAAATTAGTGATTCTAGTCGTCTGCTAATAGAATGTATACTGCTGTCTAGCAGTATCTATAATTCTAGCAATCTTATAAGCTATATAAAGTCTATATCTATATATATTCTTAAGTCTAGAGATAGCAATATAACTCTATATAGGTATATCTAGTTATAGCTATCATGCTTAGGTATACAGTCTTATATCTTAATATATAATACTATAGCCTGCTGTATAGTAAGATGCTAGAGATACCTGGTTATATCTCTTATGTCTAGGCTTATCTTTCCTATTCCTATACTAGTACTTATATCTATATAAGAGATGTCTTAGCTTATCTCTAATTATTAAGTCATATCTTATCTTATCAATAAGATATCTATATCTATTAAGTCTTATCCTCTTATTAAGACCTTATCTTTATTATATCTTATCTCTTAGCTATAGCCATCCTGGTTAGATAAGGAGGATATCTCTAGAGAGCTGCTGTCCTACAGATTTTAAATCTAGCAAGCCCTTATCTTACAAACAACATTTTTCAGCGATTTAATATAGTGAGAAGTAAGGTTTTAAGAATAGTGAGCTTAAGTATAGTAATAATAGAGAGAGGTGAGATTAAGAGATTTAAGAACAGAAGATCTAATTTTAGCAATCAGTATAGAATTAAGCTGACTATAGAGGCATCCTAGGATAGAGAAGAGATTAATAAGACCACAGGTAAATCCATCATTATTAAAAAGTAAAGAAGTTATAGATAGAGAGAGAGAGAGACCTAAGTAAGAGGAGTATGTTAAGAAATTTAATATATATAGATCTTAAGAATACTGAGAACTTATAGAAAGAGAATCAGTTAATATAGCTGTTAAGATCTAGGCGAGGGATTCTAGAGTCCTAAAAGGTCTTGATAGAAAGCATCCTGCCTTAGAAGATTTAGTATTGCTAATAGTGTTTAAGCTTTAAGAAGAGAGATAAGTAGAACCTAAAGTCTTATTTATTATAGGATATTAAATGCTATTAAGTTCAGTAATATACTAGCTAGAAATAGTTACTATAGGATTAGGGAAATAGGAAGGAGAAGAAAGATTTACTAGACCGGTTCTAAAATCTATATCTTCCTAAGTAATGCCTAGTCTCTTACTTAAGAGAGAGCTTTTCCCTATATCTCTAAAAGCTCTAAAGCCAGGCTATATTTATTGATGATATTAACTAGGTGTACTAGATCTTAGAGTTTCTTAAGATATTTCTCTAGTAGGTTAAAATTATTATTATCATAATCAAGCTTACTAATAATCTTCTATATAGCTTCTAGTTCCTCCTCTTTCTTAACTGTCACAGAATCAACCGCCGTTACCGCAGTGCACTGCCCCAAGGGCGGTCAGCACGATAAGATAGGCAGAAACGCACGGACCACACGATCACCGCAGGACGAGTGATCGTGAGTGATCCAGTCACCA
>NW_022156961.1:0-2424 GCF_004353045.1 Thyridium curvatum
AGGAGAAGGAGGAGAAAGGGGAGGAGGAGGAGGAGGAGGAGGAGGAGGAGGAGGGAGGTAGGGCTAGGCAAAAGTTCAATTCCTCACCGGGCTCGCCGCGGTACTGCACCAGGGCGTTGTCCGGGTGCTCGGCGGCCAGGGCCAGCTGGTCGGCGTGGCGCAGGTAGAAGTCGTCGACGCTGACGACGAGGGTCTGGAGGAGCTCGCGGCGCTGCAGGGTCTCGGCGAGGGCGCGGACGAGGGTGGTCTTGCCGACGCCCTGGACGCCGTTGAGGCCGATGATGAAGGGCCGCTTGGAGGGCGCGGCGCCGGAGGACTCTAGCCTCTTATTGCGCGCGTGCAGGCGCTCGAGGATGAAGGGGATGCATATCGGCGACTTGTCGTCGATGATGCGGGACTGGAGGGGCACGTCTGGGGTTTGGGTCATGGTCTGCTGCTGTCGACCTCGACTACCCTTGTGCATTCAGGAGCGGCAAGCTGAATTCGAGTATCTTTTGTATCTTGGTCCACCCGTTTCTTTATGGCAGTAGTCAAGTCAATGAGCAAAGAGCTTGAAGAATAGCAAGAACCTCAGGTCAAAATTGCTTGTAACAAATCTGTATTCTTGTCTCCGTAAATCGGACCCTGTATTCGCGATTTAATAATATCTTAGAAAGACAAAAGTAAATACCTAAAATCGACCTAGGTAGGTAAGCCTCGCAACTAATAGCCGCTTTCACTTGAGAGCAAAGGCTATGGCAAGGCTGATGGGGGAATGTGGGGTGCGGGGTGCCTGGGCAAGCAGTCTTGGATTTTAAGTGCAAGTACTGAATGGTGTTGAATCAGTGAGATTCCGTCAAGGTCGGCGGATAATCTGAGCGGGTAATCAAGAACCCGCTAGGCTCCCGGCTGTTTTGTTGCATGCCGAAACTCACTCACCGGGCAGAATCCAGCAGCCGCTCTCGACATTCTTCTGGCAATAAAGCTCGCAGCAAGTCCTCTCCAGCAACTGATTGATTGACTGAGGTGGTGGAAAATGAAAGCTTTCGCTGCATTCTTAGTCAGAAATCAGATGCAAAGCCAGATATGTGTTTCATGCAATTGGACTGAGTACTTTTAGAAACGAGCGCGCAAGCTTACTTATGAATGACTTCATTTTTTGGCATGTGAAAAGCGTTTCTGGGGGACAACCACAGGCTGCGACACATGGTTGCGCTCACACAGTTTACTGTAGTTGGTGGCTAAGGTGCGAAAGGGTACCCAGGTTTGCGTGGCAGCCCACACTAAAGTCGGGGTCACCAAGGCCATGATGGATCCCCTGTGGCCGTCATGGGCGTCCTGTTTTGGACCGAGCTTCCTCAGTGCCCTCAGCGAGGTTTCCCCACAGCGCACCCCAGTCAGCAACCAGCGCTGGGGGAGCGCTTCCCAATGGTCGTGGTGGGCCCTGTGGACACTCGGCAATCACGCGGGCTCAGCAAAAGGTGCCTCGGCTCGCCTGAGCTTCAGTGCGCTACAGCTACAGCGGCTTCTCCAAATCCTACCACCAAAATCCCAGGTCAGTTGCCGGGCCGGGACATTGGCCCGATTACCACATGCATACATAACTCGAGTCGATACTTTTGCGTCTCACATCTTCTCCAGATCTCACTTTACCTGACTCTCTCATCTTCTTGACGCATCTGCTTTTGCACAAACATCTTCTTGGAGACGAAAGGTGTTTTGCTCTTCTCCTCATCACTGTTCATCCTTCCCCATACCCCGCCGCCTCTTCTTTTCCGCGTCTACCAACCCATTCACACACACAGCACACAGCACACCATGGCCGATCAATTGCGGTTCGACGACCAGGTCGTCGTTGTCACTGGTGCTGGCGGTGGTCTTGGCAAGGCTTACTGCCTGTTCTTTGCCTCGCGCGGTGCGAGCGTCGTGGTCAATGATCTCGGTGGCTCTTTCAAGGGCGAGGGCACCTCTCACAAGGTAGGTTGCGCCACGCAGAATACCCCCCTTCCCTAGCTGGCGGCGGATCTGTGGCTAATCTCATTGCTTCTCTCTACTTCCAGGCTGCAGATGTTGTCGTAAACGAGATCAAGGCTGCTGGCGGCAAGGCTGTTGCCAACTACGACTCGGTCGAGAATGGCGACAAGATCATCGAGACGGCCATCAAGGCGTTCGGCCGCATCGATGTCCTTATTAACAACGCCGGTATCCTCCGGGATATCAGCTTCAAGAACATGAAGGATCAGGACTGGGACCTCATTTTCAAGGTCCACGTCAAGGGTGCCTACAAGTGCGCGAGGGCAGCGTGGCCTTACTTCAGGAAACAAAAGTACGGCCGTGTCATCAACACTGCCTCCGCTGCTGGTCTTTTCGGCAACTTTGGCCAGACCAACTATTCTGGTAAGTTTGCCTTGAAAATCTTCAGAACAACCCCCCCCCCCCGCCTCC
>NW_022156962.1:0-2388 GCF_004353045.1 Thyridium curvatum
TTAATCTAATACTATAGAATTACATTATAGTTATAAACTCTCTAAGAGAGTCTTATATATATATTATTTAAGTAACTTCTATCAACTCTATTTAATTTATAACCCTATTAGAATAACTATTAATATAGTAAAACTACTATTAGTCTTATTCCTTCTTTCTTCTCTAAAGATACTTAATTATCTTTCTTAGATATTCTAGCTATAGCTAGTATTTCTTAATATTAAAGTGTAATGATCCTTAATCCTAAGAGGTACAACTACTTTATAGGACCAGAGATATATAGGTTTATATAAGTAGTAGATGATAAACACTACTAAGTAATAGTGATTAATTATAGCTAAGATAGCTTCACTTAAAGGTGCTTTATTAAATAAGATACTTTAAATATTAGAGAGCTATCTAGAGTAGATATCTAAAGATAGATATATATCTATATATATAGATAATAGATCATAATAGATTACTATAATCTATAGTGACTAGATTACTTATAATTACTTATCCTATAGTAATTATATAATCTATATGCTTCTACCTATCTTATTATGCTAACTACTCTTAGGGTAGTGCTCTATAGTAATAGTAGTTGATTTTATAATATAATGTCCTCCCTCCTAGATTAATATTCTAATAATCTAAGGCTGTTTTTAAGACCTATCTACCTAGAATTAAAACTTCTACTATAGGTATTAAACTCTCCTCTTAATTCTTTTAGCATCCTTTTAATAATATAGTCTTAGGTTATATTAAGAAATAGAAACTTTCTGATTCTTCTAAGAAATATAAGGCTCTTACTTATATAATTAAAGACTATAATTATAAAGTTATATCTTATTTCTAATACTTTAACTATTCTCTATCTTATTAGATAATAGAAGAGATAAAGAGATATACTAAGTATACTAAAAGAGGTTGATTATATAATAGTACTAGTATTCTAATAGGCTCTTATTAATAACTACTTTCTCTATTATCTCCTTATTATATTAGCTAATTTCTCTATCTAGTATCTTAGGTTTTAGCTAAATAGAAAAGACTAAAATAGTAAGAGGAAGTAGATAAGAAAATAATTAAGTCTATCTTTAAGTATTAGTAAGCCCTTTAGAAAGAGTTTAATAAAGCCTCTGCCTACCTTTCTTATATTTATAAATAAAAATATAATGCCTATATATATTTATAAAAGATAGTAGCCTAAGATTTATAAAATCTAGATAAACTAGAGGAAATAGAGTAAAAGAAGTCTAAAGCTATTATATAGAAGTCTTCTATAGTTCTAGAGATATAGGCTAATAGTAGTTTTAATATAATTAACTAGAGTATTATTAATTTAGATAGTAGTTAGTTACTAACTAGTCTTAACTTTACTAGTAGAACTATTAAAGCTTTTATTAGTAATATATTAAATTCTTAATAGATTCTTAGATATTTTCTATAGTATTATAGCCTTTCTACTTAACTAGATACTTTCTATCTAATATTCTCTACTTAAGTATTTATTTAACTTTATATTCTTCTTCTTCTCCTTCTACTTCTACTAGTTCTTATAGCCATACTTCTAGAGAGGCTAGTTCTAATAGGAAAATATAAAAAATTAGGTGAATTTATATTGTTTTTAGTAATAATAGTCTATAGTTAGATATTAAGATTTTTTACTTAATTTTAAAGGGTTCTAGTTTCTTATAGTCTAATTTATTATTAGATTACTTTATAGTAATGTTTTTTTATAGTAGGTAGACTATATCTCCCTCTAAGAAGGATAGTCTCTTTATTCTTTTTCTATTATAGTAATAGCAGACTTATTCTTAAATAAACTTAAGTTCTATTTTTAAGGATATATATAACTTCTTAAGATGTTCTACCTTAAGAATAATAGATTCTATATTAATCTTATCTTATAGTTATTAATATACTTCTAGGTTTTAGCTATAGTTAATAAATAATAATAAAACCTTTATTATTTTAATAGAGATGTTATTATATATAAACTATATAAATAGTAATAGCTCTATCTAATTATCTTAATTATAGTTAATATAGTTATATAGATATACTTTTAATATCTAATTTAGATATTCTATCTATCTATTAGTTTATAGGTAATAGGTTATAGATAATTTTTTATTAGCTCTAAGTTATTCTATTAAGAATATATAGAATTTTAATATATATATTAGTTCTTAATCTATAATAATCTTATATAGCATCCTATAATTAGTTATTATTATTTATAGGAATATAAATATAAGTTATTCTACTATATATGATTTATTAAATAGAAAGAAATATATATACTTAGTAAGTCACTTTAATATTACTAAAATACTATTATACTCTATTTTAGTAATTAGGTCTTTAGACTTTAGTAATTTAATAATAAAGTCTATAGC
>NW_022156963.1:0-2293 GCF_004353045.1 Thyridium curvatum
ATTATCTCTAATAATTATCTACTACTAATATAAAGTAATCTAGTTAAATGCCTTTAAGAAAAGTGTTTTATTATAATTATTAATACTTTCTTATTTTTCTACTAACTATAAGTATAGGGACTATATTAAAACTATATAGTGCTTATCTTACTATAAGAACTTAAGAAGTTAAATATAGTCTTAATAGGATTTAAGAATTTATTAGTATTTATATAAAGATTTATAGATAATATACTTTAAGATTATAAAGTATTCTTATATATATATATTAATAATATTATTATCTTTAATGACTTTAAAGATAAGTATATTAAATATATATAATATATATTATAATTATTTAAGTAGATTAATCTAGCTCTAGCTCTAAAGAAATTATTTATTAGTTACCTATTAGTAATACTCTTTAGTTTTAAGATTAATATAATTAGAATAACCCTTATTAATAAATAATTAAAAGCTATTAAGAAACTTAAGTTTCTAAAGATACTAGCTAATCTAGAGTGATATATTAAAATAATTAGGTTTCTCTATTTATATATCCTATAGTATTAGAAGAAGCTAGAATCTCTCTAGAAATATAAGATAGAATTACTTAAATATAGATAAATCTAGAGATGGCTTCTATATAAAGTAAAAGGACTAAGAAAGAAATATATAGTAAGAGTTAACTTTAATCTAATATTAAAAGAACTAGAAGTATTTTATCTTATATAGTATAACCTATTATAATCTTAAATCTTAATATATTATAATCTAAACTAATAGCTCTTTATAAAGCTTGATATCTCTAAATAATAAGATTTTAATATTATGGTTTTCTATTTAAAGAAGCTATAATTAGAGGGGAAGATCCTAGGAAATTAAGTCTAACTAATTATATATCTTAGTAAAGTCTTAATAAAGGCTAAAGCTTAATATTAGCTAATAGAACTTAAAATAGCTATATTAGTTTAAGAAATATATAAACTATAACTATTAATTTAGTCTAGTTAATTACTAATTATTATTCTAATAGATTACTAATTATTAAAAGATATTATAGAGTAAATAGAGATAAATATATTAGATCTTAATTAAGATAATCTATAATTAATAATATCTTTAAACTATTTATCTTAATATTAACTAAAGATTATATATATACCTAGAAAATAAAACTTAATATCTAATATATTATTATAGCTACCTATTAAAGATAGTAAACTAGATAAGAATGATTATAATATACTAGATGATATCTTAAAATAAGTCTGCTAGATATAGATAGATATCTAAATATTAAATATATTAAAAAGAGACTTTTATAAGAGATATAAAGTAGATTTAAAGTATAGTAAGATAATTAAATAACTAGAAGAACTTTATAAAGATAGAAGATACTTAATATTAGAAATTAAATACCTTAAGTAGATACTAACCCTATTAGATAAGCTTTTTAGAAAACTATTAATAAATTATTAGATAGTATAAAGATAAATATATAGCATCTCTTTTATTTAGAATAGCATCCTACTATTTTATATTTAATAGATAGAAGTAAGATAACTCTATATCCTATCTAGTTATATATCTATAATATTAAATATATTATATAATAAGTAGTATTACTTTAGCTCTTAATAAATATTAATAGAACTAGAAGATCTAATATTATATTAATTAGCTAAGGTAGTAGAAATATATATATAGAGCTATATAAAATATAGAAAGATTATAAAAGATTAGTATTAGAATGTAGGACTACTAGAACTAATAATACTATATCTAATCCTATTCTATATAATAGCTATAGATTTTATCTTATAAATACTAAAGATTTTATCTAGAGGCATACTATAAAAGATATTAGGTTATGACTATTATAATACTCTATTAATAGTAATAAATAAGTTTTTAAAGAAGATTCTTTTTATTTTAGGATATATAAGTTATAATATATAAGAATAGGTAATAATCTTACTAAGAATATTATTAATATATAACTAGAGCTTATTATAGAAGATTCTTTCTAATAAAGAATTAGTATTTACTTTAGCTCTATAGAAAGCTTTATTTAACTAACTAGAAATATTATTACTCTTTATAACTATATAATATCTATAGATAGATAGATAAAGTAAATAAAGTAACTAGTAGGTTAAGATTGTAATTTATTATTATTATATTATAAACCTAGCTATTTTATAGATATCTATTATTATAGCTCTTTAGTATACTATAAATAATATAAAGTTAGTAATAATAAGATATTCTTTAAATAAGATAGTATATGATTTTAAACTAAGATTGC
>NW_022156964.1:0-2253 GCF_004353045.1 Thyridium curvatum
TCCTATTAATAAAAATAGTGCAGTATAAAATAAGTAATAAGCATTACTAAAATTATGCATAGATAATGCAGCACTAGTAGTTAAAGTAAATAAACTAATACTAGTATATAAAGGTCAAGGAGAAGGAAGTTTAGGCTAGCTTAGATCTTCTTAGGAGGTTTAGATTATAGAAAGAATAAGAAGGAAAAAATAAAGAAGATACTGTCTACTTAAATTTATTTTAAACTACTATAGGATTAGATGCCTATTAGCCTAATTCTACTACCCTTCTACTAGAAGATTATAATTAGTATATAGAAGTTATTGTCTTATTAAGTAATAAGGTACTTAAATATCTTTCTTTAAAGCTGATTTCTTAGAAGGCTTTATTAATCTAATAGGATTTAGTTTTAGTATAACTAGTACTATTATTTAGCTAGCTAGTAAGGCTACTATACTAAGAAGGATAATAGAAGTTCTAACTTTAATTATACCTATAAAGAAAGAGGTAATATGATTTAGAGGCTATAGAGTGACTAAGATATTATATTACTATAATATTACTATAGCTTAGTAAGATGATAAGAGTAAGATATTATTATTTAAATTCTATTATAATAAGACTATTTAACTAATAGTAGAATAGCTTATTAAGGCTGCTTTAAAGTATCTTAATAATAAAAAGTAGTCCTACTTTAAAAAGGAGATTAAGAAGCTCTTCTTAGCTTAAGATAAGAGATAGCTATTAAATAATAAGACTTACTATTAATACTAATAGTATAAGAAGAAGCTAACTATAATTAGTAAACTTCTAACCTAGATTCTTAAGTTCTATAGCCTAATAGTTATTTCTAGAAGATTATTAAGCAGTACTACTAATATACTATATTTCTTCTAGAAGTTACTAGAGTAGCTATAGAGCTAGTATTATCTTTATACTAATAAGTCTTTAAAGGATATTAAGAGGACTTCTATTAAGAAAGTAAATAAGATGCTTTAGAATATCTTAAATAAGAAGTATCTTTAAAAGATATAGAGGAAGAAGAATAAAATAAATAATTATACTGATATTATTAATTATAGAAAGTAAGATGACTCTAATTAGACTGAGGATAAGTTTAAGTTAGAATCTAAATCTAAAGATATAGAAGAAGAGATGGTGATACTAAAGACTAAGAAATTAAAAAAGCCTTTCTCTATATCTAAGAAAGTGATATATAAGAAAGCTCCTACTATTTACCTAAGCTAATTAGTTAAGATTAAGGATTTAGTAAAGCAACTAAAAGAGTTATAGATTTAATTTACTATTACTATATATTATAATTAAGAATAACTTTATTCTAAGAATATAAAGAGTAAGTATAAGACTGTATATACTAACTTTAATATATTAATAAGAGAAATAGAAGTTAACTCTAATTAGAATAAAGATAACTATATTAAGTTTAAGGATAAGAAAGTAAAGGATTATTAGAGGTTCTTCTTATTTCTTAATATTAAAGCTAGTGCTTAAGGGTCTTTAGCTAGCTAGTACTATTACTATAGTAAGTATAGGTATCGATTTATTACCTATAATACTTTTAGAACTAACTATAATATAGGTCTTACTTCTCTTTATCCTAAGAAGAAGATTATTATACTTAAGAATAGTAACTAGTTCCTACTTCTAAGATTAATCTTTATATAGTACTAGTATAATAGAGAGCTGTAATTAGTATTATAGAGCTAGTACTAGAAGTTTCTAAATATTCTAGATATTAAGAAGGGTTTTAAATAACTTAATAATAATAGAGTGATTATATAAATATATAGATATTATCTAGGCATTTCTAATAATATTAATATAGATAGATATATTTAGCTTACTAAGAGACTTCTAGATATTTAAGAGACTTCTAAGGCTTACTTCTTTAACTCTAATATCATTATACTTAATAATAGGAAAGAAGAAGCCTTTAAGACCTACTATAATTCTAATTAGTTCTAGTATAAGAAGAGATGCTATATAACTTCTTAGAATACTTAGATATATATAGAGATTAATCTTATTATAGATTTAAATAAGTTTAAGACTTATTATCTTAGTAAATAGAAGTATAGAAATAATAAGAAGTTGATTTCTATTACTAATCTAAATAGTAATATCCTATTTAGGCAAACCTCTAAGAAAAGGATGTCTCTACTAATATAAATATAAGAGTAGACTTCTAAGAAGCCTATATATATTTTATTATTATACTAGAAGTAAGAAGGCAATTAAGAGCTACTTAATAC